>NC_088344.1:35697500-35705000 GCF_036884655.1 Musa acuminata AAA Group | reverse complement strand
GCTTTCAAAAAATAATTATATATATATATATATATATATATATATATATAATTTATTCTGCAAGGGCTTTATTAAGTTATCCTTGCAAGCATTTCAACTTGCTCACTAACTCAAATAACATTATCATAAAAGCATGCAATCTTGAATGCTATTTTGTTCATATAAAATAGATATTTATAATATCTTTTTAACACTTAGAAAATAATATGTAAAGCCTAATATACTTTATATTTTACAATAAGATCAGAAAGTTTTGTAGTACGAACTGAAGCAAGATAAGAATCAATATCACGTTGAAGCTTATCCCGAACTTTAGAATGGTCCCTGTTTGCTTTCTCAATAGCAACATCTATAATCCCAAAAGTAAATAATAGAACCATAAAACTCTAAGTATAAAATTATAGAAAAGTAAATTTAAACAAATTATGAGAGTATACCTTCCCAGATTTTATCAAATTTTAACATGAATGAATGAGTGCAATCAAAAGCAGCCATAGCAAATGATTCTTTTCTTTCAAGAGCCTTATCAAAAAAAATTTTAAAATCATCTAGATTCTTGGACTATATATGACCCAACATTGTTCAATAAGAAGGATGAACCAATTAAAATAAACAAAATATATCAATAAGAAACAAACCCATAAAAATTTCTATTATTGTAAATTTCTATGTTGAACAAAATACTATGTTGGATAAAATATTATCAAAATATTTTATATATAGTAAAGAATCCAGTGTGATATATGAAGAAAACTTCTTCAGCAAGAGACTAATTCAACAATCTCAGGATTTGCTTATGCCCTCTCAACATTTGATCTTGACTAGGAAATTATAAATAAAATTCATATAAAACTAGAGAAATATAGTAAATATATTGTTGATTCGAAATCAAGAGAAGTGACCGGAAGAGTTCTAATACATATGAAGGATATGTAGTGCACTTTATTAGTATTTTTCAATTTTTATGGTAAGATTTTGGACTTTTTGAAAGCATTGATTGCATAATTTTTTTAATATATAAATTCTTTATTTTGATTAGTCATGATGTTGATTCTAGAGTTTGATAGGAAAGAAAGATATAAAAGCAATCATAAAAGCCTCTTGCTCTGTTGTATGTCATGAAAGATTGTATTATTGTGAACAAAGAATTATTTTTTTGATATTATGAATTAAATATTTATTATTATAAATGTTAGGAAATAACTTTTTATTTGAGTATGACAAATTATTTGTGAAATTTGTGTAGTCTCTAAGTTGTTGTATGCAATGGCGGTTATTCATTTGGATGATAAAGTTGATAAAATTGAGAAAACTCTCTCACTTGCTTTAGTAAATACTCGTTGCATTGATATTACAATATATATATATATATATATATATATATATATATATATATATATATATATATAACTATAATATTTTACATCCCAACTTGAGTCATAATTTATATGGTTAACATAATACATGTCAAGGGGCAAGAAAGATTATGGTTGAGATCGTTTGCACTTGATTTGTGCAACATTATCCGTTGTGAATTAAATTGAGACACGGAGCATTTTTTTCTTATAGAAAGGTTATCTAAAATTTTATAGCCTCATAGTAGTTTTATTTTTATGGTGCGTTCAGGTTTTGAGGCTCATTTGCTATCTATTTGTTGTTTGATAATTTGAATGTTTAATCCTCATTTTACTTTTGAAGTCACTTGACGGCCGGTTGTTGTAAGTGTAAATATTATATGCAATTTTGAGTACTTATAATTTGTTTATACTGTTTAATTTATAGCTGAAATTTTACTTCGTAACATTTAATTAAACATGTAAAGTTTATGATTATGGGATAATATGACCCTGATTAAGAAGTTGTATTTGTAAGACTATATATTTCGTGTTTAAAGATTCATACTTCTTTACAACTTGATTATTTTCATTTACCTTTATAGTTTTTATTTTAGAATATGCATTCTTTTTCTTTACATATTAATTTTTTTGTTATGATTAGTCTATATTATGATCTTGGCAATAAATTATTTGATATATGTATCCACTAGATAGTACACTATTACTGATGGTAATTTAAGACAAAAACATAGTACACTATTACTGATGTCATCTCTACTTAGGTATATCCTCTAATATGTGGTCTTATGCAAAATTTAAAGACTGTTGTTTTGCTCTCTATTGCTAATGATGGTTGTTATTTGATAATTTTGTTGATCTCAACAAGATCTAATCATGCACTTTTATAATACTGATTCAATATAAACAGATAAGCGGGTAAGGGTGTAACACACCACAACATAAAGATTTTGGTTACATAAGTTTTAACCTAATCTGGTCTAAAAATTATTAGGCTTATGAAGTTGGACAGTGATAGGTTGCCTAGTCCATAAGTATAGGCTTTGTTTGATAAAACCACACAATGATCACAAAAGGAATAAAATAAAAAGAAAGTAGGAATGTTTGAGAGATTTGATCTGGTTTAAACTTGGCTTGTATCTAATTCTTTAGTATCACATACTTATACCATCTTAATATATTGAAAGTCCATTATGAATTTTCTTGTTTGGTTGTAGAAAAAGAGAAACAATAATAATATTATAAATTTATGTTTAATGCTTTAGATTTTATGTATATTTTTATTTTGTCCTTACTCTCTAGTTTACTTGGCTCAATGTTTCACCTTTATAACTATAAGAATTTCAATATAAATTTTTAAAGTCTAATAATCGAAATGTTAAAGAGATGTAAGGGTAATTTATAATTAGCCCATCGTTAAAATTACTCTTTTGTTTATTATTTTTATAACATTCATGCACATATTGTCAAGTATTGTATCTCCATCGATAAAATCGATAGTATCAGGACAAATAAGATTAAATATTTTATTTTTATAATTATTAAAATTTTAATATAATTTTTTAATTTTAAGAATCAAGATGCTTTAAAAGACTAACAACAACTCCTTTGGGTTAAGGACCCTATCGCTCCCGAGCAGTTGCTTAGGCCTGTCCCCGTTGTCACTACCTTCACCACCGATACCATGGCAAGAATCCCTTTGCTTAGAACCTCCTCCCCGACTTCAACTTCGACCGCATGATCGGCCCAAAGTTGGTGTCTCACCTGCTGGGCCTCGCTTTGTAGTCCTCATGGTCGTTGGCACTGCCCACATCGATGGCTCTCTCCCTTGCAACATCGCTCGATTGGTCTCCTCCAATGACGAGAACCCAAGAGCCTAGAATGAGGGGACCTGATAACGTGCCACGAGCGATGTTTATCATCACCAAGATCGACCTCCTTCCTTCTTGGATATCCCCCGAAGGCCTTCGAGGATTGAGTAGTCAACAAGTTGACGAGATTGCACCCAGCGAGCATTGCAAGGAGTTGGACAGAGGCTCCGGTCTCAAATTACCATGGAGAGAAAGAGTATGATGGATGGATGGATGGATGGATGTAGCATTATTAACATATGGTTAAGATAAGTCATACCAAAGTTTGGATCATAACGAATGATATTGTATTAGAATAGATTGAAAGATTTTAATTTAGTTCCACATTTAAAGTGGACAGTGACTGGACTGTACTTCAGTGCTGGCTGCAAATTTAGATTTATGCTGAGTTGCCGCCTTTCGAAGAAAAAGTAAACGTCAGCTCTAACCAATTTAACAGTCAAATTAATATGCAATAAAATATTCAGTGTGATGAACAAATTGGGCCCTCACAGCCCGCCCAACTGTTTCTATGGGCCCTTTTTAGCCCAAATAGCAGGCGACGGACCCTTGCAACCGTCTGTCTCTTCTCAGAGTAATAGCCTACTAAACCCTGAAAACCCTGAAGCAATTGTTTCAGCTTCTCTCGCGCTCGCTTGGATTCACCATGTATCGGGCAGCGGTAGCCGCCGTTGCTTCCTCTGCGCTCAGGTTTTGTCTCTTCCTTCCTGTTTATCTGAGTTGCCCCTTTCCATTTATTCGGGTGTTTTCATTTCTGATCTTTTCTACCCTTGTTCTCCCTTGTGTGGATCAGGCGATCGTCCTTCCAGAAGCAGGTAGGTTACTACCGCATCTTTTTCCTCCTTGGATAAATATTTTCTTCTTTTGATACTTTGTCAATGTCGGACGTAGAGGTATGCCGGGAGGATTGGGAGCGGTGTACTTCTTTATGCTCGGAGCTACGTTGCAAAGGACATCAGTTTTGGGGTTGGGGCTCGGGCGGCAATGCTTCAGGGAGTTAACGAGCTTGCTGAAGCCGTCAAGGTTACCATGGGCCCCAAGGTGGGTCGAAATCCCTTTTTGTCGTTGATTCATGTTGCTCTGTGCATGAAACTTTTAACATGACCTAACAATTGAAAAGTTCCCAAAGAACCTCTCACGAGAGTTATGCAATTTATTATAGATGGAAATTTCGTTAATATCAAGTAGAATGCTTTCCTTTGTTCTTTTCCTTCAATGAGCTCTTTGGCAGTTCTCAAAAGCGTGCAGTGAATCTTAATTCATCACACATTTACCCTTCTTTGCTGTTTTTTCTGATGCATGGGTTATAAATTGAATTGGTTGGTTATATTGAAGAAACATATAGGCGGTGTGGTAATGTTATCATTGATTTGCAAGAGCTTTCTAGTGTTCTGGTTATATATAATTTCACCGAATAACCATTCTTCAGTCTGTCAAGTTGATATAATTATGCTGCATTATTTGATGCCGAGGTTTGATTTTCTTTTTTAGGGTCGGACTGTCATCATTGAGAAAAGTCATGGAGGCGTTAAAGTTACAAAAGATGGTGTGACGGTTGCAAAAAGCATCGAGTTTAAGGAGAGATCTAAGAATGTTGGTGCAGATCTTGTGAAGCAAGTCGCTAAAGCCACTAACACTGCTGCAGGAGATGGTAAATTTAGTTATATGTTTTTTCCCTTAGTGTTCATTTTATCAGCACAATTTAGTTTATTCCTTAGTGTAACTTAGCGATGTAGGTGACTAGGGCTTGAATCACAGTGCTTAAATCTATATGTGAAATTAGTGAAAGAAATGCTTATAATGAATTGATGGGAGAGGCCTGTTTTATTTGAAGAGCATTTGTCATTTTAGGTAACTTCAGTCATAATATAGATTTAAATGTATTATTGCAAACATCAAATAGCTGGTAAAGCTGATGCTAGGCAAATGTGGCAAGAATTCGTAGTTTGTAAAGCAGCTAGTAAAGTTGTACCAGGCAAGTGGGACAAGCTTTCATGGTTTTGTTTGACATTTCTTTTTCTAAATATATAGGACCATGGATGTCCAATTCAGAGTTTATTTGAATAAAGAGCTCTTGATGGAGTTAACAAGACATTGTCACTATGACATCCATCTAGTACAATATTTCTCTGGATCGATGGGCTATGTATTTAAGATTTATATAATGAATAATTGATATGGGCACATTACAAAAAGCTACTTCATTAATTTTCCATTTTGTTGGACAACAGGTACAACTTGTGCAACTGTTCTAACTCAAGCAATACTTGCCGAAGGTTGCAAATCGCTGGCATCTGGAGTTAACGTTATGGACCTACGTCATGGTATTAGTATGGCTGTGGATACTATTATTTCCCATTTAAAGCATAGGGCCTGGATGATTAGTACTCCAGAAGAAATCACTCAGGTGAAGATCTTTCTCAGGAAAGAGTTCTTGTTGTTGCATAGACATGTATATTTGCTGTAAGTTCTGATAGCTGGTACTTTGTATCATATTTTTTCTTGTATTATGCCGCATGCTGGAATTTGATTCTGCTTAATGTCTGACTACTGAGCATTAATGTTCATGAAGTTCAATATGTTTTATGTCACATTATGGTAAATGGTGCCTCTTGTCATAATGTCCTGTATTGGACTGCAGACTGGAAGCTGCTCAACATTGACTACCATGTCCATGAAGTTCAATATGTTTTATTTTATCTTGATAACTTATTATTATATATTTTCCTGTACTAAATTGCGTCCTGGTTTTTGGTGCTGCTTAATGTTTTACTATGTTTTTGTTTTTGCTTTCTATCTGCACTGGTTACTTTCTTTAGTATGTCATTGAATGCTTGTAAAATAGGTGGCTACCATTTCTGCAAACAATGAACGAGAGATTGGAGAGTTGATTGCCAGAGCAATGGAAAGAGTTGGGAAAGATGGAGTTATCACTGTTTCTGTGAGTATCTTTGAAATCTAAAACATAATTATGCTTCAAACTGATCCAGCTACCTAAAACTTTTGGCAAGTTTACTTGCTGCAGGATGGAAATACATTGGACAATGAGATGGAAGTGGTGGAGGGAATGAAACTTGGCAGGGGTTATATATCACCTTACTTCATTACAGATGTGAAGACCCAAAAATGTGTGAGTGTTCTTAGCTTCCTTTGGTTAGATTGATAAGCTGACAGCTTCTTAGAAAGAGTTCTTACAGTTCTTTCTAGAAATTCAAATGTGGATAATTGTATTTACTAATTCATTTTTTTTCTTTTATGACCATGTAATCAAAATAAGAGACATCAATTTTCTTTCACCATTTCAGTTGTAACATGTAGGTTTAATGTTCAATGTGTCACGACCTGGGCTTGGTAGGCTAACTGACCTATCAAGTTCGTTTGACTTAAACTATTGGTCAAAATAACTAAGCTAAAGTTGATAGTAGTTCACTCATCAGACCTTTATAAGCCAATTTTAGTCTTGTCCACTTTCGATATGGGACTAATCGAGGTGTTACAATTTCCCCCGTTCAAGAGCTTGACATTCTTGTCAAGGCTCAACATAGCCCAGATCAAACCCTAGCATGGTGCATGTGAGACATAGTCCAGTGGTGGTTCCATGTCGTGACGAGTCATCTAATTTCATTAACGGGTAGGTCTTTTCTACTGGAGCCCTATCACCATGCTCAAATATTATGTCAACTCTGATACCAAATGTCATGACCCGAGCCTAATAGGCTAATTGGCCTATCAGCTTTGCTTAGCTTAAACCACTAACCAAAATACTTAAGCTGAAATTGATAATATTGTATTCATCAGATCTTTATAAGCTAATCTTAGTTTTACCCATTTCCGATATGAGACTAATTGGGATGTTACACAATGTCTTGTTGGAATTTTGTATAGCAGTGATTTTAACTATGAAGATCTTGGATTCTCTATATTTGACTTAGTCATTGGTGATACATGTTACAGTTGTAGCTGAATATTCCCAGAAATGTGATTCTGTCAAGATATGTAGCTCGCCTCAACATTGTGTTAGATTTAGATATCATCTGCTAGGATATTCTGGTTGTCATGATACAAGCTCAGTCACAGAATGTTGTTAAGAAATTCAAAGGAATGAACTTCATTGATATAATATTCTGGCAACATCCCCTCAGTGACAATGAGCTTGGACAACATTAGATTTCTCAAATTGGCAGGATCAATGTATGTGATATAAGAGTCATATAGTGTAGGTCTTCAATTACATTTTGTTTGATATGTATAGTTGCTATTGTTTTTACCCAGAA